>NC_083640.1:25982911-25986836 GCF_963576545.1 Limanda limanda | reverse complement strand
AGAAGAGAGAGAGAGAGATAGAGAGAGAGTGAAAGCTTCCTCTAGTATGTGATTCCCGATCTGCTGCATTACTCTACAATGCAATTTCTGTGTAGTCCTCCGCTCCCTCCCTCTCTCCTCCGCTCCATCTCTCTGTGAGCAGTAATCTCCAGTTGCTCTCGCTGTCTTGCAGCTCTCTACCCTGCCACAGTGCAGAGAGAGAGGGTCTCTCTCTCTCTCTCTCTCTCTCTCTCTCTCTCTCTCTCTCTCTCTCTCTCTCTCTCTCTCTCTCTCTCTCTCTCTCTCTCCCCTCAGCTTCACTTTTTCCCCAGTGAGGATGACATCCCCGAATTTGATGAACCAGCGCAGCTCTCATTCTGGCTGGTGGCTTCCGAGGGAGACCCCACATGAGCGGGCTTACTGGACGAGGAGGTGCCGCATCTAAGGAGCTTGGTAGAAGACCTGTCAGCTGTAGCAGTGTCTGAGTAAGTGCCTTACTATTTTACTGGGTCCATCAAAAATAAGGCAGGGGTTGAGGGTGATGACTTTGGTCAGGGATAGAATGAAACCAGTCTCTGCTTTTAGGCTCAGAACTGCAACACAGCTTTGTTATTTTCTGTATCTCAGCATGTTGGAGGCATTGCCTGATTAACTGAGTGACTGACAGTACTGATGATTTATGGAGGGATGAGATAGCATTGGTAGCAACGAGCGTATGCTGCAGCTTTATCCTGTCTCACAGGAGTGAGCGCTATTCTTGGTCACGACACTGAAATACTGTGTCTCTGTTTTCCCTTTCCTCTTCGTTGATATGCTTACTGTGGCATACACTCATACAGATGGCTATCGCTCCCAGCGGTGGTGTTCAAACTCCCCACTGTTTATGTATGATCTTAATTTGAGTGAGACCACTGCACACTTTCATTCAGATACCTAATTACTCTATGCCAAGACAGAGGAAGTTTCAGGACAAAGTGTAACCGTTAGGTTTGCACAGAAGATCCCAACCTCACTTTAATGTTCCAGGCGAGAAAGGTTCTATAGTAGTTGGGAGTGAGATTCAGTGCACGAGCAAAGCTGAAAGTCAGTCCGTAAAAGTATGACAAGCTGGGGGCTGTGGTTGGAAGAAAGGATCGCTATGGTAACAGCAGGTTCTGAGTGTAGAGGTAAGGTGAAGGAAACTTGCTGCTTGTTTTGGTGCCTATTCAGCTTGATCATGTTGACGCGACATACAAAAAACTGGGAAGGACTGAGAAGATTTAAGATATATTTTACATAAAGAGCAATATTAACGATAAATACAAAATGCAAAAGTATTACATATGGATGGTTTCATGTGAAGTATGCGTTGTTAGTTGCCATGTATATAGACTCTATTTTAGGGAAATATGGTTAAAAGTTTGAGACTGTGCAGTCTCATCAGTCTGTGTCTATTCTAATCTGTCGTTACCTTTTTGTGGAGGCAGAGCACACTGAAGGTGGATGGTACAGAGGGAATGCAGAACAGATCTGTCAGTGTTAATAAGAGTATGTGATGAGAAGAGCTCTGCTGCTCCATATCCTCAAGTGTCTCTTCCCCCAAGAGCCCCCTTCAGAAGCCCACACGGATCCTCTCTGTCATTTGGATTTGTGATATAATGATGGACTGAGTTTTTTAAACACACTCCCAAATGCTCACCATACAATTATAGATTGTGATATCCAGTCAACTCGTCAACCATGAAAGGGGGATGCAACAGTGGCAGAGCATTCACGTTGCATTCACAAGTATCTAGAGTTGGTTGCCACAGTGATATGTGAAGGTGGTTTTACTGCCATATGTAATCAAGCTTGTTATGTAGGACAACAGCGTTTTCATTAGAGAATTTGTCATTAAAAAGTAATAGTGGCTTCAGTTGATTGGGTGCACTCCACGTCTATCAAAACACATTCTACTGGAAACTAAAATCATTTGAAAATATCAACACATCTTCTAGCAACTGAGAACTTCAGGCTTAGGCTAAGTGCATTTGTTAAAACCTTTTTTAATTTTTTCAGGATGGATTTTTATCTTTAATACCTCATGTAACAAAACTAAGTTATTTCTGATCAGTGTTTCTGCATTCCTTTGAGTGGGCTGGTGCATTAGCTACCAGGCGTCAAGGATGAGGATCCCCAATTACCTCGGCCAAGGTGGTTATGTTTTCACCCCTGTCTGTTTGATTGTTTGCTTGTAAGAAAGATTACACGATAACTACTGGACAGATTATCATGAAACCTGGTGGAAGAATGTGATATGGGTCAGGGAAGCGCCCCCCAAAAAAAGTTTGGTGTGGATCATAGGTCTGGATCCACATCAGGGGGCAGATCTTCAGAAGCCAGCAGATTTTCACTGATTTCCCAGGGAATCATTCATGGATCTACTACTGAGGCTACTGAGACTTAATCAAGCTGCAAAATTTGGTGCAGCTTGATTGAATTGAAGGGGTCTGTTGGGCCTTGGTGGTGGTAGGCACTCGACTGTCTTGCATTCTAGTCATACGCATGTGTCAACTGTGCATACACTCATCCAAGTACTTTACAAATATACCTTAATTGTGCAAACCAACGCAGATACACTAGACCTTTAATGCACCTACAATTGTGTATGGTGTCATAACATGCACACAGATTCTATTGGTCCAGGTTTCCCCACTCTCCCTCTTCTGCATGGCCTGCTGTGTTTAGCAGTAAGCCATGCAGCTGGAGAGCCGTGTTTGAATGAGAGAAACAGAGGCACACAATTACCTGTATGTGTTGTTGTTGTTGTAACAATAGGCATACATTTGTCCTTGAATGTGTGTAGAGGATGGGCTCTTTGACAGTAGAGGGGAGAAGGTTTGTGTTTTTAGAGAGGGATCTGTGCCACTACAGAGAAGCAACAGGTCGGTGAATAACTGCTACCTACAGGCCATACAGTAGAACTGTCCCGTGGTCACCCTGCAGACTGAATGTAGAGCAACACAATGACTGGGATACAACCTCTCTCTGCTCTCCTCCTCCTCAACATCTCTGACTCACAGCCCAGCACACATTATTCAACCCACGATAAAGACCTCCATAATAGAGTTGGAGGCCATTTTTCCTCTGTTAATATTACTTTCCTGTTGTTGGTGAGCTCTTGTAACCAAGCAGTGTTTTTGGAGCCTTTCTGATTTCAGGTGCCGTAATTATATTGTTTTGTATTGATTGTAAAACAGGAAAAACTTGTGTTTTGGACAGGGACCAGCCATAGGGAGAAGCATAATGCTGTGTTACTATAGTCTGGAAAAGTCTAGCAGACACAGATCGACCAGCTCGGTAGTCAAACTGTTTTTCTGTACTTGTAATGAGTTTTTGAAAGTATAGTTATTTGTGATTGTTATATGATTATTGCAGGAGGAGCTCAGCTGCACAGTATGTTAGCTCAGCTCATTATGGGCAGTCAACTAGCACTTGAGGAAGACAGTCAGAACTGAGTCCCATCTGGTGCCTCATGCTATCATGGTTCCCTGCAACCACCAACTTTACCACTGTTTTGGAAGTCTTCCATATTTTTAAACACTATATCACGCAGTGTTGATTGTGTATACGCACAAATATAAACTGTATATGTATGAGATTCATAAGCAGGTTTGCAGATGTCAGGAGACATGGACCAAAGGCACGGAGGTTTCTGTGTCCGTCAAGTCAAAACACTTTCACATGGGCGAAAATATTTTGGGGTATCATACCTACAGGGTCAAAATATTCTCTCTCTCTCGACCTGGCACCTGCAGGTACAAATAGAAACTCTTAGACATCTCTTCTAAGCCAGCGGGCAGGAATATGTAACAGTGGTTGTCATGTGCTTACAGGCTCAGGATCAGCAGGTGCTGTAGAAAGCTCACCGCGGCAAACGCTTTGCTTATCATCACTCATTACAAGCCACCTGCTCCTGCATCATTTC
>NC_083640.1:25945411-25977911 GCF_963576545.1 Limanda limanda | reverse complement strand
AATCGGTAGCAGAGAGCTAAGCAATAACAAAGTGAACCTAGTGAACCAAGTAAACCAAGTGAGGATTGAACCTTGATTCACTTAATTTAAGACCTACCTACATCAAAGGATCAAAGGATCAAAGGACATAATTCCTATATGTACATTTGTGCCTTTGATCTGAACCAACCGTATCCATGGCAACAATACACCATAATAAGATTTAAAAATAAAACTAGAAATTAAAGCCCTCAAAAAGCCAATTGATTTGCCTGAAAAAAATAAATAATAATCCTTACAATTTCAATAGGGCCTCACTGTCTGTCAGTGCCTGTCAGCGCTCAGGCCCTAATAAAGCGTACACAACTACCATAGCACTACCATAACAGTATTCTACAGTAGGGGACATAATTAAATGCTCGAACTTTGCCATTCAACCAATCACACACACACACAAACACACACACACACACACACACACACACACACACACACACACACACACACACACACACACACACACACACACACACACACACACATTTGTACTTCTAGCTCAGTAAGGATACTCATTGGCATAATGCATTCCCTAGACCCTTACCCTAACCCTAACCATCCAAACTAAATGCCTAACCTTAACCCTAAAACCAAGTCTAAACTCTTAAACAGCCCTGAAATGAGGACCTGTCGAATTGTCCTCACTTTCCAAAAATGTCCTCACTCTGTAGGGTCTATGCTTCAAATGGTCCTCACAAAGATGTAAGTACAGGAACACATATTCATACAGTGCATCTATGTGCAGCACTTCCTCTGTCACACATCATTCATATACTGTCAGCACAGCCATCAGGGGCAATTTGGGGTTCAGTGTCTTGCCCAAGGACACTTGAGACACACAAAATGGATTGATTCGCAGACACTCTGCTCTACCTTCTGGTCTATAGCTACATAACGCTGTAATTTTGTTAAATATGGGCATCACAGAGAGAGAAGTTTTGTCCGTGCTTGTTTCCAGGTTGAGCAGGAGATCTCACCTGTCCACAGGAAGATGTCTGACCTTGAGTCAGTGCTGCAGCAGAAGGATGTTGAGTTGAAGGCCTCAGAGACCCAGAGGACTATCCTGGAACAGGATCTGGCGACCTATATCACAGAATGCAGTGTGAGTAAACCTGGACTTACTACGGCGGACACCATATAAACTGTTGTGTGTGTGAGTGTGTTTGTCTGATAGCACAGATATTGCTAGAAACACCTCCCAGCCTAATTCAATCCAACAGCATGTCCCCCCAAAATGGACATACATTAAAATCAGCAGCTTCAGCAAGTTCAACAAACAACTTTTTAAGGAGTCATTGCAGGGCTCCTAACGTATATAAGAATGCATCTCTTTCTGTTCACTGTCTGTGTCTGTATCTAACAAACTGATTGAACATGTGAATGTTTTGGTTGCAGAGTCTGAAGCGTAGTTTGGAACAGGCTAGAATGGAGGTGTCACAGGAGGATGATAAAGCGCTGCAGCTCCTCCATGACATACGCGAACAGAGCAACAAGCTTCAGGAGATAAAAGAGCAGGTAAGACATCATCTTAGGTGTTATCTTGGTGGGTCTGTGGGCTGAGATACATAACCTTAACTCCTGAAGTCGTGAAGTTGTGTTCATTTGATGATTTTTTCAAACTGTTTGTGTAAATAGGGCAGCATTTTTCTTTTTTAATTACCTCTGCCAATGAGGTTATTTTTTCACCCCTGTCCATGTTTTGGGGGATGGTTTGTGTTTGTTAGCAAGATTACAAAAGAACAACTGTGCTGATTTCCACAGAACTTGGTTAAAGGTTGCAATATGGGTCAGAGAAGAACCCATTAAATTGTGGTACATATCTGAATTGGGTGGATCCAGGAATTTTTGTCTCTTTCTTAGACATTGTGAGATAGTGAATAATAATTTCTCATGGAATAATTCATGGATCTTGATGACAAAAATCAGGCACAATCTGGGAACTGATATCTATGAGTGTGTGAAATATCCTGCAGCTTGATTGAATTTGAGAAGACTGTTGGGCTTTTGCAGAGGAATACACTCTTCTGAGTGCAATTTTAGTTTTAGCTGATTTCTCACTGATTTCTCACTTATTTAATTATATACTTGCTGTAATGAGTACTGTATGTAATGCATAAGGTAGAAGTGTCAAAAATAATTACCTCTTTGAAAAGAAGCAAATTATTATTTCATAATGGCAGTCAGAGGAAGCAGGTCAGATCACCAGGCTGCCTCAGTGATTTTTGACGGTTGTCGGGGCAAAGTGTTAATTAGATAGCTTGTGATGTTGCAACCCCACCATTCTATATCAGAGCAGTCGGTATAGCATTAAACACTTAGCTCATGTTCAGAAATGCCTAATTACTGCCAACAGTACTGTAACAACACATTCCTGTAGATTCATGCTGCACAACATCAGGAGAATACGCCCCCTTCCCACTCAGAAGGCAGCGCAGGTTCTGGTCCAGGCCCTGGTCATCTCACGCCTAGACTATTGTAACTCTCGCCTGGCAGGTCTACCTGCTGGCGCCATCCGACCTCTGCAGCTCATCCAGAATGCAGCACTAACTCACACTACTCCGCTCCTCCGCTCCCTTCACTGGTTACCAGTGGCTGCCCGAATCCGTCTCAAAACACTTGTACTTGCATACCGTGCTGCGAACGGATTCAGTCCAGTCTACATCCAGGACATAGTCAAACTTCACCCCAGCCCATTCACTCCGCTCTGTGCTCTGCTCTTCGCTTCTCCCTCACTGCGAGGGACAGCAAACCACTCAACAAAATCAGGACTGTTTGCTGTCCTGGCTCCTAAATGGTGGAATGAGCTCCCCAATGACATCAGGACAGCAGAAAGTCAACGCATCTTCTGCTGCAAACTAAAATCACACCTCTTCTGACTATACCTTGAATAAAAGTTTAAACTAACAATTTTGTGGCACTTAAATGGCATTTACTTATAGCACTGTGTAGTTTGGCTTTCTTAAAGAAATTGTACTTTCTTGATTCTTGTTGTTCTGGGTTTGTACCTTCGGGGTTGATGCATTTATTGCAAGTCGCTTTGGATAAAAGTGTCAGCTAAATGAAATGTAATGTGTCTGTGCCCTATAATTATTTAAATTATTTCTTCGATTTTTTAGTTATCCTAAACGTTTTTTTACAACCCAGAGATGTTAAAACAGCATTCAGGTCATATCATGTTTTAATGAAAAAGTTTGTTTTGAAATTCAACTTGCGATAAATTATAAATGTGTTTATTTGCAAGAAAACTAAGTTCGCCACATTTCTCGGGCAGATTATGCAACCTGTAGTTTTCTACATAAAGTATAAAGACATTATTAAGTGGTGCTGGCAGGGTCTACTCATTGTGCATGTCCCCAGAATCAGTCGTGTTATTAATGTAGAAGGAGACAGGGGGAGCTTTGCTGTTCATGCAGCCCTTAATTATTAAAAACAAATGTGATGAGTGAGTGGCTGTGTGGCAGCACCACGTGACACAGTGTTGCCGGCTGTGAGAATTAAGCTGTTCCACAACTGACAGTTTAGGACAACATATAAAAAGCTTGAGAAATCATCTCGCCTGCATGATGCACCACTTTTTCTTAAAAAGGTAATAGAAAGCATGCAATTTTCCTCAGCCTACACTAGTGCTGGTTACCAAGCACTGAATACATCGTGCAATGGTTGCTATGGCGACGAGAGCCATATACCTTCGAGTGAAGAGAGCAGCGATGCAGTGGGCAGGCTGTCGTGACGAGGTGCCGAGGCTCATACTGTTTGAGAAACAGAATTTTTGACCATCACTAAATACACTGCAGCACGGTTTCCTCACTGGAAGAAGGCTCTGGGTTTTAACCTCATGGCTGGCTTGGGTCTTTCTGTGTGGAGTGGGCATGTTCTCATGTCTGTGTGGGTTTCCTCAGGGTGCTACGGCTTTCTCCACAGTCCAAAGACATGCAGCTTAGGTTAATTGGAGCCTCTAAATTGCCCGTGTTACACTGACAAACTGTTTGGGTTGTTCCTCACCTCTCGCCCCATTGCCAGATGGGATTAGCTCCAGCCCCCAAGACCCTTTAAAGGATGCTATGAATAAGCAGTATATCTATTGGATGGATTCCTTTTTTTTAGGTTTAACAAAGTGATTGCCAGACTTTATACTTTCTATGTGAACTGCAAACCTGGGAAAGGGGATAGAGAGCCTGTTCATGCCTCATGCTTGTTTGACCCATTGGTAATCCTTCAAAGATGAGTTAGAGGATGTTGCTGGATAAAATATGTTGAGGTGAGCGATCAGGGCATTGCTATGCAATTTTAACCTGAGCATGTTGCTATTTATAGCTGATAAGCTGAGTATAAGTTTTTATTCAGCATTACACTTTTGTGGGCAGCCACACAGAGTAGCCACAATTTGTACAAATACAGATCAAAGTGTGCCTGTAGGCTTTCTAATACAAGTTGAACTCAGTGTCAGCAGAACTGAACAACTTGTAACTAGATGTGTATAACTTTGCAGACTTAAAAAGAAAAAAATCTACAGATAAATAATGATTAAAACAAAAACCATCTGTGTTTTGTAATTTATGAGGATAGCTGATCCCTATTATCTGTCCTATGTTCGCATTGGTGCCTCTCAGTAGGGTGTTTATGCCAGCTAAATCCAGTATTTCATCTCAAAAAGCATCTGTCTCCCACGCACTGTCATATGACTGCAGTGTTTATCATTTTTATGCAGAGCCCATGCAGTGTGGATCAACAAACAGTAGAGATGTGGGATTGATTAATTTTTTTAGGGAAAATCAATTTGTGCCAAGCCATTAAGACCAGAAGAATTAGCAAAGAGACAATTAAAACTGACTGTAAGTGCACTGGATCTAAAGAAGCGGTGTATATCGTATGGATTTGAAACGTCTATACTTTATTATCTCATAATGAGAGTACAACATAGATGAATTAAAGTTAGATGTGAAAGTGCCAACCAGCCATCAAATCCTCCATGTTCAAAGAACTAACACCAGTGAGGTTCCTAGTTACAGAGCACATCCTTGTATAGCTTTTTCTTGGATCACTCCCTGCAGTCAGTTGACGTATCATACTGCATCCTACAGCATTGGAGTGATTGGTTCATTAAAACCAGTCTCTGTGTGGCTCCAGAGTCAGAGACAGATTGTCTAGAAGCACCATTGCATCTTTGTAGCCCGTGTCCTTCCACCCTCTTGTGCTCATATTGAACTGCTCCTTGATTTATGCAATAGCAGAAAATGAGACACTTGTCTGCTGACCACTGGACGCTGGTTCAGAAAAGAAACATGCTCTTCCCACCCACCTGTCTTAACACTACAGCTAACCAACAGGTTCACTTTCCTGGATGAATTTCCTGCTCTATATCCTCACTTCTGGAGCTCTCACCCGTCCCATGTGTTTACCTGTCTAAAGCTCCTGCTTCTAAGCTGCCTTCTCTTTCCCCTTTGATTAAAACTGACTCCACCATCAGAGATGTTTAAGAGAGATTTGATAAAACTGGTTGCACCTCAGGTGGAAATGTTTGTGATATAACGGATACAACTTCCAACTATCAATAACTCATCCCTAAGCAGAAGCTTTTATTATTCAGTTCTGTACAAACAAGATGCCCATTCAGCAGTCTGAGCTATTGCAGCAGAACTCTGTATGATCAGCTGAGACATGCAGTGTAGTTCCTGGACAATTTTCATATCAATTCTGGAAATGCCAAGACTTTTCTAAAAGAGATTTTCCAGCTATAGTTTTTTTTTATATCATACATGCACACCGCAAATTGTTTTTCTAGTCCAAACTCCTAGAAACCGACTATTTGGTCCTCCAAGCCCTTTAACTCATTGCATCACTGTCAATTCCGTGTCAGTCTCTGCTAGGATCAACAAGCCCCACTCCCCCTATACACTATATCAGTGCAAATATTTAGTAGTAGTACTCAAGTTGTATCCTAACTCCTACAACAAAACTAGTGCTTCCAACACTGACAATCTACTCCTTACTTCATCTAATCACACAGAGACTTTTCTGCATACTCCCAAGCACCTGTCGCAAAAATGTAATTTCAGATGTCCTGCTGTACAAACCTTCATATTCCACATTCCATTTGTCAATGTCTCACAGAAACCTGGCAAAGACCTGTTTGAAATGATTGCTTTTTTTATATTAATGTCCTCAAAAAGACACATTTTCTAACTTGAATTATTGACTGTGGCAGGCGACCTGGCTGTGAAATGTCTCGTTAAATACCAATAGTATGTCAAAAGGAGACCCAAATATTCCTTCTATAATCTGTCAGAGTTAAACTCCTCTTCCTCAGATCTCCATTTTACATGGCTAAACCAAAGGTTTAAATTGCGCAATAGTTTTCCCCTTAATTAATATGTTTAAAACTTGTCTGCAGACTTGTTTCTTTAACCTTTGTCAGGTTTTCAGTTTTGTAATATTCTCTATGGATACATTGACTTGATTCTTCATGACCTTCATAGGCACATTGCTATTGTTCTTGCTGCATTACTGCCCACCACCTGTCATTTCACAGTGGCTGAGCACCTGTTTGCTAACAGTCACTGTTTTCTGTTGACAGTGGTTACTGTGGCAGATATTTCCCACTCACAATTCTTAGTCATTTTTAAAAAAATGGGTCCTTGATTTCAAACAAAAGAAGACAAAGGCAAGGCGCTCATTTCTAGCCAACAATCAGTTTTACCAGCTGAAATGACACCTGTCAGAATGCATCAGCTGTAGCTTGCTAGCTAAAAGAGCTGTAATATTAGCTCTATGATTTGGTTAAAGATGCTGTCTTTGCTGAAGGTTTCTCGCTGTCTCATTTTAAAACGAGATCAACCTTAAAAGAGTCTTAAAGAGCTCCAGAAAATTGCATGAATAGAACTTTGCTAATCCGGGTTCAGCTGGAGCCTTTCTGTGTTTGAATGTCCTATCCTTGTCTGTGTGGGTTTCCTCAGGGTACTCGGTCTTCCTCACACAGCCCAAAGACACACAAGTTGGAGTTAATTGGAGACTCTATATGAGCATATATGTGAGCGTGCATGGTTGTATCTGTAGGTTGTTCCTGTGATGCTATAGCAACTGTGGCATCACAAGAGGGCGGGTTATAGAGGGGCGTTATGTGACTCATCAGGAGAGTGGCTACATCCCCACAAGATGGATGCCGGGGGAACTGCATCTCCCAGAAGGCACGGCTGGGGGAGGTGCCAAGGCCTCAGCCCTCATTAAAGCTGGAGCTCAGGTGTGGGAGCGAGAGAGGGGAACAAAGGAGTGGAGACCAGCCACAAGCAAGGAGCAGGAGACGTGGAGGAAAATCCCTTGGACAGGATCCCACTGAAGAAGCAAGTGGATGGAGGACAACTAAGGACCAGTGGATGAACTTTATGCTTTGCTTCAGGAAAGACTTTTTGTTATTTAATAAACCGACTTTTGTTTAAAACCCTTATTTTGACTTCTCTACTTCTGTGACGCACAGCCCTACACCCTGCTAAGTGGTTCAAACCCTGATGATACCACATGTGGTGGAGGATGCGGGCAGTGGGCGTAAGTGCGAATGAGCAGAAGTGACGGAATTGACGCTTTAGTTCAACTTTTTTCAGAACTTCACACAGCTGATCCCGAAAACAACATGGAGCAATTGTTGCAGCTGCTGGCGGAGGGCCAGAGAGCCCAACAGGAAATGAACACGGCTTTGCCAGGTCATCACCCCGGGCAAGTGACTTCCTTTCTAAGTTGGGAGTGACGGATGATGTTGAAGCTTACCTCCATGCTTTCGAGGCCACAGCCGCTCGAGAGGGGTGGGCGAAGACACAATGGGTAGGGATTGTGGCTCCCTTTCTGTCTGTCTAAAAGCTTTTCGTGATGTAGAAGGGACGATTGGGCAGGACTATGATAAGTTAAGGGAGGAGATACTAAGCCGCCAGGGCCTTACCAAGTTTAGTTTAGCGCAACGGTTCCATGAGTGGACATTTCAAACAGGGGCAACCCCAAGGTCACAATTACATGAGTTAACCAGAGTAACAAACAGGTGGCTGGATCCGGAAAAAAACAGTCCAGCAGCCATTGTAGAGATCCTTCTCATCGACCGATATTTAAGAGCCCTGCCGTTTGATGCTAAAAAGGTTATCAGCCAGCAGAAGATAACAACCACCATGCAGTTAGTAGAAGCCGTAGAACAGTATCAAGCAGCCATGGATATGCTTCGTCTCACCCGGAAAGAACCAACAGCTCCGGTGCCTGTTCGGCGTAGTGGAATTCGACCTGGAGTTACTCCACAGGGTAGTGCTCCTGCTAGCCCACAGAGAAGGGTGCTTAACCCGTTTCAACAGCAACGAGGATCCTCAAACCCAGACCCTCGGCAGTGCTTCCGCTGCGGCCAAATAGGACATATCTCGTGGCAGTGTGACAAGCCGGACGAGCCAATGCCCACAGCTGCGTCCTCCAGCAGTCTACACGCCAACTTTGCTGCTCTCCTTGGGGAAAGTGCAGACTGCAGACCGACCTGCCCCGTAACTGTGAATCAACGGGATGTAGAAGCCTTGCTCGATTCGGGAAGTGCCCGAACACTAGTCAAGGAGTCCGTCCTGGAAGCCTCACCTCTTGCTCAAAGTGAACACGTCCCAGTCGTTTGTGTACATGGGGACACTCGTGAGTATCCAACCGCCAGGGTGAGGCTGACAACTACCAAAGGCACATTTAATGTTATAGTGGGGGTAATTAAGAACCTCCCTGTCCCCGTCCTGATCGGTCGAGATTGCCCAGCCTTCTCCATGCTGTGGAAAGAGGCAGAAAAGAGGCGTGAGCTAGAACCACGAAAACGTAAGTTTCCAGGCAAAAAAAGCTAACAAGTCAGGGGTCAATTCTTCCAAGCCATGCGATTCCTCATCTGTTGTAGCTCAAGTTCTTGCAGCAGACTCCAGTGGTGGGGAGTCAGAACCAGAAGAGCCGGCCGACTCAGAGCTGCAACCCGGACCAAGTGATGATGAGGCTTTGGATGTGGAAGTGAAACCCCCTCTGAAAGGTCAGTTTGGTACTGCGCAAATACAGGACCTTACCCTAAATAATGCTCTTAAGAATGTCCAGGTTGTAGAGGGAACCCTGGTGGGACCTAGGCTAACTATTTCATTCCCTCACTTCGCAGTCAAGAATGGTCTCTTGTATCAGGTCATTAAATGTCAGGATAAAGTGGTGTAACAACTTCTGGTGCCAAAACCTCACCGTCCAACGGTTATGCAGTTAGCTCATACGCACATACTAGGGGCTCACTTGGGGGTGGATAAAACCAAAGAGAGAATATTACAGAGGTTCTGTTGGCCAGGTATTCACAGGGAGGTAGAGAATTTCTGTCGCAGTTGCCCCGAGTGCCAGGTCACTGCTCCAAAACCAAGATACAGGAGTCCTCTCATTCCCTTACCCATTATAGAGACTCCTTTCGAAAAGGTGGGGCTGGATATTGTAGGGCCACTACCCAAGAGTGCTCGAGGCCATCAGTATATCCTTGTCCTGATGGACTACGCAACCAGGTATCCAGAAGCCATCCCCCTTAGAAAAGCTAATGCTAAGCAAATAGCACATGAGCTATTCCTCTTCAGCACTAGGGTAGGGTTACCAAAAGTAATACTGACTGACCACGGGACTCCCTTTATGTCCCGTGTCATGAGACAGTGGTGTGCCCTGCTGCGGGTGAAACAGGTCCGAACCTCTGTATACCATCCCCAGACAGATGGATTAGTCGAGAGGTTCAACAAAACTCTTAAAACCATGCTAAGGAAGGCAGTCGGCCAAGATGGAAGGAATTGGGATCAGCTCATCCCCTACCTCCTGTTTGCAGTTAGGGAAGTCCCACAGTCCTCCACTGGGTTTTCGCCCTTTGACCTGCTGTATTCACACAAACCCAGGGGACTGCTAGACATCGCCAAAGAGACCTGGGAGGAACAACCATGTCCCCATAGGACCATGATTGAACACGTGACGGCAATGCGCACCCGAATGGCCGCCATATTTCCCATTGTGAAGGAGCACATGGAAAAAGCCCAGAGAGATCAAAGAGCTGTGTATGACAGAACAGCCCAACCCAGGGAGTTCCAACCCGGTGACAGGGTCTTAGTTCTGGTTCCCACCGTGGAATGTAAATTCTTGGCTACCTGGCAAGGTCCATACGAAGTCATCGAGAAGGTGGGGGAAGTTAATTACAGAGTACGACAACCCGGAAAGCGTAAAGGTGAGCAGATATACCATGTTAACATCTTGAAATAATGGCATGACAGAGAGACATTGTTTACTGGCTGTTTCCCAAAGGAGCAAAGAGAATTAGCCCGGGAAGCAGTGAGTTTTGGTCCCGAACTTTCCCCTCACCAGCTACAGCAGGCAAAGGAGCTGGTGGAAGGCAACCAAGATGTTTTCTCCTCCCTCCCGGGCTGCACACACCTGGTGGAGCATGAAGTACGCACGCCGGAAGGAAAAACCGTAAACCAAAGGCCGTATCGGGTACCAGAGGCCCGCAGGAAAGTGATTGAGGAAGAGGTAAGAAAGATGTTGGAACTGAATGTCATTGAAGAGTCAAAGAGTGCCTGGTCAAGCCCTATCGTCCTGGTGGCCAAGCCTGATAACACAGTACGTTTCTGTAATGACTTTAGAAAGCTGAATGCTGTGTCTGAATTTGATGCCTACTCCATGCCTCGTGTTGACGAACTCATTGAAAGCCTGGGTAATGCCCGGTTCATAACTACTCTTGATCTCACAAAAGGATATTGGCAGGTTCCGTTGGCAGCAGAGGCAAAGGAAAAAACAGCCTTCGCCACGCCGGGAGGTCTCTGGCAGTATCGGATAATGCCTTTTGGTTTGGCCGGAGCACCTGCAAGCTTCCAACGCTTAATGGATCAGGTACTAAAACCTCATAAAGACTATGCTTCTGCGTATTTAGATGACGTCGTGATCCAGAGTCCTGATTGGGATAGTCACTTGCCTCGGGTGAAGAAGGTCCTGGAGTCCATAAGAGAAGCAGGTTTGACAGCGAACCCCAAAAAATGCAAGCTGGCCTACAGTGAGACAAACTACCTGGGGTTTACCATTGGCCGAGGCCTCGTCAAGCCACAGGAGGCGAACTTGCTGCCATCCAAGAGTGGCCCATCCCATTGACAAAGAAGCAGGTGAGATCGTTTTTAGGCCTGGCAAATTATTACAGACGATTCATCCCTGAGTTTGCTGGGATAGCTGCTCCACTCACAGACCTGACCACAAAGAAGCACTCGAGGATGGTGAAGTGGACCCCGGAAGCAGAGGAAGCATTTGGCAATCTCAAGAGGGCCTTATGTTCAAAACCAGTCCTTACGGCTCCGAACTTCAGTAAGGAGTTTGTGGTCCATGCAGATGCCTCTGAGGTGGGGCTGGGTGCTGTCCTGTCCCAGATCCATGAGGGTGAGGAACATCCAGTTCTTTATTTGAGTCCTAAGTTGCTGCCAAGAGAGAGGAACTATGCCACCGTCGAGAAAGAAGGTTTAGCGATAAAGTGGGCCCTAGAAACACTCAAATACTATCTGTTGGGGAGGAGGTTCACTCTAGTAACGGATCATGCTCCATTACAGTGGATGGCCAAAAACAAAGAATCTAACAGTAGAGTAACTAGGTGGTTTTTAGCCCTGCAACCTTTTAACTTCTCTGTCATTCACAGGCCCGGTCGTAGTCATGGAAACGCTGACGCACTATCCCGCCGTGATGCCTTTTGGGCCTCGTTCACCCTGCCGAGGACGTCAGGTCCGAGGGGAGGGATGTGTGGCATCACAAGAGGGCGGGTTATAGAGGGGCGTTATGTGACTCATCAGGAGAGTGGCTACATCCCCACAAGATGGATGCCGGGGGAACTGCATCTCCCAGAAGGCACGGCTGGGGGAGGTGCCAAGGCCTCAGCCCTCATTAAAGCTGGAGCTCAGGTGTGGGAGCGAGAGAGGGGAACAAAGGAGTGGAGACCAGCCACAAGCAAGGAGCAGGAGACGTGGAGGAAAATCCCTTGGACAGGATCCCACTGAAGAAGCAAGTGGATGGAGGACAACTAAGGACCAGTGGATGAACTTTTTGCTTTGCTTCAGGAAAGACTTTTTGTTATTTAATAAACCGACTTTTGTTTAAAACCCTTATTTTGACTTCTCTACTTCTGTGACGCACAGCCCCACACCCTGCTAAGTGGTTCAAACCCTGATGATACCACACAACATATCCAGGGTAAATTTTATATCAATATGCAGTTCAATCAATCATTTATAGGCTCTACATAGAATGGTGGACACAATGTAGACAACTACAGTATATAAGTTACATTTATACAAGTAGATAAAAGATATGAGATTGACATTTTTAACAAAATAAACAATGAAAGTTACACAATAAAGTGTAGGTGTCTTTTTGACTGTTTTCTTCTTCATATACATTGAGAGTTTGTAATACAACATAAACTCTATTATATGGACTGTAAATAGAGGGTGTGTTTTCATACACCTACATTCATAAATATCCTCCATTACAATTCCAAATGTAATATTAAGTAAGAAAACGATTGGAGTTTATGTTCAAACCAATTTTAATTATCATACCAAAATGCATTTCTGTAAATACAGGGGAAAAACAGGTGAGTTGTCGGTGTCTGGATTTTTTAGCACAGAACATCTAGTTCTTTAAATCAAACTTGAGTCTTTGTGTGAGGAGTTCTCTTGAAGGGTGTTTATCATTAAAGGCTCCATCTCCCCTGTGACCCTACGAGGATGAGTGATATCGATAATGAAAGTATAACAGATGTTTAGTAATGAGCTAGTATGAGTGAAGTTAACAATTTTATTTTCTCTTCTCTCTTTTCAACCCTGTGTGGCTGCTTAGCTCACTTGTTTCAGAAAGACCACATATAAAGGCACAACCCTTCACAAACACACAACAGCATCAGCATGTTTCCCTTATTAGAGCCCCATGCACACTGCTGTGGCATGGGGTGAAAACCAAAGCTTGACAGGCCTGGTAGCTAAGCTCTGATTGCATAATTGGTATTTGGGTGAGAGCAGAAAGTTTAATTAGTGGAAAAACATGGTGGGGAATAATAAAATGTTCGAGTGTAGTTCAAACAATAATTTAGTGCACTAGTTTACCACCCTTACAATTTTGGACTGATCCACAGATCAAGTTAAAAGATACAACTGTCATTACTGAATCTATTAGTATATTACTATTGCTGCTACCTAACAGACAAACAAGGAAACGCAATTATGACTTTATGACTTGTTCAACATAAGTATATGATCCACAATGGATAGACTCTAACATAAGTGATGCAAGTATGTGATGCAAAAGATTGCAATTGAAGTCCTGCACTTGCAGAACAGGATAGAGAAGTAGATGTCTGCTTCTCTGTAATAAAGGAAGTGTAGGGATTAAATGCTCTGTGAGGCTTTAGGTGTTTGTTGTTGTCATATCGAAAGCTGAATTCCCTCTCCTTTAATTTTTCTCACACTGAGTCATGGTTTTGCCAAAGAATTACAGGAAATCATTATAGCTTTTACTGACTAGGAAAGTCACAGTCGGATGAAAGGTGGTTGTCGGGAGATCCAGACTGTCAATCGGATCGTTGAGGGGGAGGGCTATGGAGATAAAATAGACTCTAAATGGTTACAAATGTGTATCACATGATCTTTCAGTGAAAAATGAGACCTAAAAATGCCCAAAATGATCTGTGAGCACCGATTTTTAACTTCTTAACTTCTATTTGCTCTCCATAGTAGACACACCTGTAAGCAGCGGTGGCTTTTCTTATCTGACCCACACCGACAACTCACATATATATATTGACATTATATTGGTTAACATGAGCTGAACTGGTCAGGGAGAAAGTCTCTTCACTTAGCTCCATGGTTATATATTATGCAACCATTCATTCCTCTTCAGCAAAACTATTTTAGTTTGTTTTCACCGTGACTGATGCGTTCTATTTTACTTGTCCCAATCTGTGTTGGCGTCTCCCAGAAGGATGCTACTTTTTATCAGGCTGACAGACAGGCCAGTGTACGCTGATGAGAAGGATGAAATTATATCTATTAGGCTGTGACCAATTACTTTTAAACAGACAAGTACATTAATTGATTCTGGCTACTCAAATTATTTCTCTTTACATCCCCTCTCTTTTTACATCATAAGCGGGTTATACTTGCTACCATATTGTATATAAGTATCTCTGTAGTCGGATGAGGGACATATATATAAAGGCCCTCCTTCTAGCCTTTTAATTACATCCACTCTGCTGAGCTATTTTTATCCTGATAAGTCTGAATGCTGCTGCTCTCATGAATGATGCAGTGGCTTCCAAAAAGAACATTTTCGTCAAACGTGTTCAGCTCAAACAACACCGAGGCTGCTGGAATGTCTAACTGAACAAATAGAGTGAAGATGAATGGATGAACGGATTAAAGGGATAGTTCACAGAAAAAAGAAAATTCACTCATTATCTACTCCCCACTATGCTGGAGGGGTGGGTGAAGTGTTTGAGTCCACAAAACACTTTTTCAGGGGTAAACAGTGTAGCCGCCAAATTGACCTCTTCTTCAAACGCAATAAAACACTACATGCCTCAATACTGCTCGTGTGGTGTCATCCAAGTGTCCGCAAGTCCCGAAATTCCTATTCCACTTGAAATGGAGTCATTTACACCATGGTTTTAGCCTAAAAGTCCACTACCGGAAGTGGCGATGCTAGCTGACGTAGCCACACAAACGATCAAGCCCTTGGGTGAGAGTCTGTGCGATGTTCTGAGGTGCCTGAGTGTACGTGAACGTGCCTCAGAGGAGGCTATCAGTGAACATCTAGGCCAAAAACATGGTGTAAATCACACTGTTTCGAGTCAAATTTGAATGTCAGGTCTTGGGTGACACCACAGTAGCAGTATGGAGGCATGTTGTGTTTTTTCTGTTGTTTTATCACGTCTGTAGAAGGACTCACCATTGAGTTAAATTGTATTGGATTTGTCTGCAATGCTCTTTACCCCTGAGACTCCAGAAGTGTTTTGTGGATTCAGACACTTCACCCACCCCTCCATCGGCATAGTAAGTAGATAATGGGAGAATTTAAATTGTTCGGTGAAATATCCCTTAAAGTGATTCAAGTGCAGGTACTTTTTGGCAGTATTTATGAGTTCTGCAAAAGTGGAATCTTCTTTTCCTCGGATTTGAAATTCCTTTCCTCTCCTCTCCTCTCCTCTCCTCTCCTCTCCTCTCTTCTCCTCTCCTCTCCTCTCCTTTCCTTTCCTCTCCTCTCCTCTCCTCTCCTCTCCTCTCCTCTCCTCTCCTCTCCTCTCCTCTCCTCTCCTCTCCTCTCCTCTCCTCTCCTCTCCTCTCCTCTCCTCTCCTCTCCTCTCCTCTCCTCTCCTCTCCTCTCTTATCTGTGGTCTTTTCACAGGAATATCACGCCCAGCTGGAAGAGATGAGAGTCTCTATCAGACAGCTGGAGGAGGACCTGTCGGCTGCCCGTCGTCGTAGCGACCTGTATGAGGCGGAGCTGAAAGAGTCCCGACAGTCCAGCGAGGAGCTGAAGAGGAAGGCTGCAGACTACCACAGGATGCAGAAGGTCTACACTGCAACGAAAGCTGTTAATGATTCTCACAGTTATATGGGAACAAGTTCTGCTTTATTTGCCATAAGCTGCACATTTACATATGCAACGTAATTCTATAAGAATATACTTGCCATGATCATTTCAGGAAGGGGTCTCACTGGTCTTCCTGTATCTTTACAGGTTAAAGAGCAGGGCAGAACTGACGTAGAGGATGTGCTCACCAAGCTGGAGAAGGTAGTTTCTGATGCTCATTTAATTGGATTAAGATTTTGTAATTTGTGAGGATGGCAAAAATACATAGGACATTGACAAGTTGCATTAACCAATGATGATCATTCAGTTTCACGTATCATTAAAATGTACATGTCATGATGACCGTGTTTTTCTCATTTAGGCCAATGTTGAGCAACAGACAAAGATCCAAGATCTTCAAGAGAAGCTCACCAAGGTAGAATATTTCTGCTGGGAAGATAACTGAATAATTTATGCCAGCTTGTACTCCCGAAAGCAAGAGATCAAACAGAATTTTACACTTTATGATGAGCGAATCAACTGCATCTTCACCCTCACTGACCTCCTTTTTTTTCTCTCAGTCTGATTTGGGCTCAGGACCAAAAACAATCAAGCTGTCTCAGAAATGAGGGTTACTGTTTAATTATTGGCGTCAAGCTGTTTTTTTTTTTATTCATAAAGATTTTCAGCCTAATTCTCTTTTTCCTAGAAATAAATATTTAAAAGTACCATCAATTCTGCCAAGAACACATGAGGCTGATATTTCAGACTGGCTGAGCCACATTTAGGATTGATCTTCTTTTGACTAAATGCAAACCTCAGATATAATCAGAAGCATCAGACTTTCATAATAGTTGTGTTAAGTACTTTGTTTACTAGTAAGCACCGAATGAGCAAATGAAGAATTAGCAGTTATTTCTTACGCTCCTTAACTTTATCAACAACTAATAGATAGTATTACCCAGTGTTGTTTGGGGTATGAAAGTGGTGTAGCTGCATAAACTGTATATCTGATTAATTATATTGTGCACAATTAATATTCCCATACGGTGAAGATCAAGTTTTTAAACATGTACAGTGCAATGGCTGAGTATTGTACTATTGGACTTAACATAATAGAGTATTACAGTGAGGAAGATATTGCGGTCTTCTCATTTCTTGAAAAAACAAAACATTGGGTCTGTCCAATCCCAAGAAGCCATTAGGAACTATAAGAATTTCATCTTCTGATCAAGGAGCTGTGAAATTATCACTTCCAAGTTGATTTCAGGATGTCAGTGGTCCAGTTTGATATGTTTGAGGAGACAGGGCCACATTAACATATTAAATGATCTCAGTTGCAAAATGAGGAAAGAATGTGTAGAGTTACATTTAAGCCATTTTATGGCCATGAGGGGAATGTTTGAAAGAAGAGTTGTAGGAGGTGTAATACGCTGCTGGAGTGAACTGTAAATAACACAAGGTTGATATCAACTTTCTCTTGAAGTTTCTGTACATAACATGCACAGACACAAACGTTGTGATTGATATTTTTCTCTTATCATCTAGGCCTTGAAGGCCAGTGGTGAGGCTACAGACCTCCTTCAGAGTATGAGACTGGCCAAAGAGCGCATGGAACGAGATCTGGAGAGGTTCCAGAACAAGGAAGACTCCAGTGACAGCCTGCGTAGACGCCTCCGTGAGACTGAGGTACATCCACACCTCAGTCATACACAGTACACAAACACACAGCATTGCATAAATACAGTATGTTTTAACATCTTGCCAGTTTGTATCATTATTCTTTGTAACATGCCATTTGTTGATATGCAGCCTCAACACATTATTTGTTAAACTTGTTGCATAAATAAATCTGGCCTTTGTATCTGCTCAGCACAAAGAGCCCATGTGTTCATGTCTAGCCATGATTTTCTTTTGCACCTTTCATAGAGCACTGGTGCTGAGATGCTCAGTTGTCAGGGTTGATCATAACTTAGAAAGCAAATCCACTTGAGTTCCTGTGATTTTTGTATTTTGTGGTTGGTAACAGTACCACAAGGGAACACTGGGTAAACCTAAACACAGTGACTACGTTTACAAGGACATCAATATTCAGACTATTGACCTTATTCAGAATAAGACATTATTTCAGTTATTTGTTTCTAATAGAATATTCCATTCATATTCCCTTTTCCATGGGACAGACCATAGTCTGATTATGACTTGCATCACTGCTAGGGTTGCAAAATTCCGTGAATATTCAAAGTTTGAAACTTTCCATGGGAATTAACGGGAATTAACGGGAATTGACAGGAATATACGGGAATATACGGGAATATACGGGAATTAACGGGAATAAACGGGAATAAACTGGAAATGTTGTAGGTAATTTATACTAACTGTATTTACCTTGTCATATACAGACATTAATATAAACATTTTTTTTTGTCATAGGCTGATTTGAGCCCTGAGGAAACTTTGGGCACTTGACTATATGCTTCTGCATCGTTGTGTCATTCTTAACATAGGTCTTTGCACAGTATTTGCTAATGTACACAGCCTTTCCTTCTACATTGGATGGGGTGAAATGTCTCCACACATGAGATAGTGCACGTAGCATTGTTCTGTAGAATATGATGAGAAGAAAGTTTGTAAAAAAACACTAATGCAATGCCAGAGATATAAATAGTTAGCCAAACAATTGGAATCGTCTGTAAAATATTTTACAATTGATGGATAAATGAAAATGAATGGAAATAGGCTAGATGAACAGATGAACAATCCTCAATCAGCATGCTAATATATTTTCCCCAGTAATATCATCGAAACTTACCTGACTAGTCCTGCACTCTACAGCAGGCCTCAATAGCCCTGCTGTAGTGTGTAGGATGCTGGGAATTATCTGTGCATGTGATGGAAGAATGCACAGTGGAGGGTTGAAATTCAACGTGCAGTGTGTGCTGCATCCATACATCTATAAAATAGAGTTTTGAATGATGTTTTTATTGCTCAGTGTTTCATTTGCGTTTTTGTTTTTTTTCAAAATTCCCAAAATTCCTGAGTTTAACTTCCCATGGAAAGTTTCCGGAAATTTACCGGAAAGTTTCCGCCCCTTTGCAACCCTAATCACTGCATCAGATACTACCAGATACCATTTTGGATGGTTTCTATCTAATTTTGCAAAAGTTACAACTTCTTTTTATTTTCCCATCTCATTTACACCGAGGGCATGCGTTGTCAAGCAGTTGGTATGTGGATGTTGTTAGATGCTGTGAGAACTTCAATAGGACTACAAAATGTGACTAAGGTCGGAATACTCCACTTGTCTTAATTTAATTATTGCTTATTCCGAGTATGATCTTGTTCAGGTTAAGGTATCAGAAAATGCTGTTTACAGTGTCTTATTCAGACCTTTTACTTAATCAGGCTTATATTGGAATATTAGTGCTTTTTTCTGTCTTATCCACCACTCAAAGTGCTTTTAGTGCAAGCCGCATTCTCACACACATTGATAGAGTGCTTTTATATGCGGTGCTTTTTATTACAATACATTCATACATTGTCAGCACAGCCATCAGCTGCAATTTGGGGTACAGTATATTGCCCTTGGACCATTTGGAATGCAGACTGGAGGAGCTAGAATACCGCCCATCTTCTTAGCTGCCCATTACCATGGTGGCATGGCGTTGTAGTATACAAGTATTTACTAATGTTAAACTTTCAAAGTTCTTATTTTTTCATTTGTTTAACAAAATTCTGCAATGTATACTACATATACGGATGAATATTGTTAAAATTGTATGCAGTCTCTGTAGTGACCTATAGAGTATACACAATTTTTAAGGGGATCTTATGAGTTCTTCTAAAATAACACTTCACAATGAGCTATAGATAAGGAAATGTGGTATAAGAATCTTTTAATTCAGACAGGAGAGTGAACAGAAAAAATATATGCAAGTGGTTAAAGTAACACGGCTCCTAAAATCTCTCACACCATCACGCATGGATGCAAATGGTCTCTCTGGAACCATTGTGAGGAATTTAGAATAATGAGATATAAACATTGCAGATGTGCAAGCTCTAACAAGCCAATTGGATCCGGCTGCCACAGGGGATCATCAGTTCTTCCTTAAGGCAGAAGCTTTAGGTCCAATTAGCCTTCCCACTAAATGTGTTTGATGTCCACATAGCAGAAATCACTTTGGATTGGACTGTGGATCTTCTGACCTGAGGTTGCATTTATTAAAAAACCTTAAGAACTATCCGATAGGTCACATAAACCCTGTGTTTGTCTGTATGTGTCTTTTTATTACTCTCATCCATTGTGTGCAGGATGGCAGGAAGACTCTTGAGAACCAGGTGAAGAGACTGGAGATTGTTGAGCGCCGAGAGACTAAACTGAAAGATGAAATCCAGAGCAAGGCCCAGCAGATTCAGCAGATGGCAGATAAGATTCTGGTATGACCCACCTTTCATCTCCTGTGCAGAGCGATATAAACACAGCTAATTGTCATCATAGCAGGGGGAGTGCTATTTTGTTGAATAGTTCTGAAAAAAAAACATAGGTTTTCCATCTAGTATATTTAAGAAAACTAGCATTTCTACATACAGGCTGTAAACAGGTGCCTCATATAATAATAATCAGTCATATGTGATATCTTCTAAATCTAAAAAACCCTAAAACACTCATGAAACACCCACAAAAGTGCTTTTTAATAGATTTCCTCAATAGTGTGGAGATAAACAGACTGAGTAAGATTGACATGTCTCATTCTCTCACTCCCCTGTTGCTTTTGTTTTTAATCTACTGCAAACCATTCACCCAGCTGCAACCAGATTAGAGGTCAGTTTAGCCAGAATAACTGACAACTGATGGGTGTGCTGGGGACCAGGGGACAGCAATTTGGATGCAGCACCAATAAAGGTTTTAATTTTAACATTAGGAATCTTAAATAGCTTCTAAGGTCTGTAACATGTCCTCCTAAGAATAAGGATACTGAGAATGGGCCTTTAGCATGGCAGACTGTTTGACTTAGTAGAACCTAACAATATACCATGAAATTAAGTAAAATATTATTATTTATTACATAAAATAAAATTAAATTATTGCTGGATTACATTTCAGCGTCAAGTTTTCTTTTCTTTTCTTTTATCTTGTTTTATTAGGCAGTATCTTTGAGATTATTTCTTGACATTGACAGCAAATCAACCCAACACAACAAAGAGTTAATTAAAACATTTACTAGAATCATGAAAAACGTCAGATAACAAAGATCTAAAATCACTGAGGGGAATTTAACTCTGCAGTGAAAGGACAGATTGCAGCTCATTCCATTTAAAGTTGCGTAACATCTGAACCCAGTTCTGCGTGTGTCAGCTTGATATATCAGATTGTGGGCTGTAGTGACTAGTTTTAATTGAGAGAGGAGAAGTGAGGTAGTTTGGGAGTTTCATCAGTAGAGCTTCCTGTGCAATAAAGAGTCCCCCAGTGATGATAAGGGGCAGAACTAGGTAATGGATGGATGCACTTACTTAAAACATCCATAGTATTAAAGACAGGGGACAGATGTATTTATTTTTTAATTATTCATTAAATCACCATCTTTTAAACACTTATATCTTATATCAAATACGAAATAACACCTGTGTGATGGGATGGCATTTCAATTTCTTTTTGGCTCCATTACAATCAAAACACCCTCATTTGAGCTCTATAAAACCTGATTATAAGTGTATTTGAAAAGATGATGAGGCACATTACCATCACTGAGTGTGATTAGGTGTTAGTGGTTTGAGAGTTGTTTGAATCCCCTCTATCTGATCACCAATTTTTAGGGGGGTGGTTGTTTGGGTTACTTTCAGCCTTTAGGCAAGTGACTGCTCATCTTTAATATGCAGTGTCTAACTAAAATGAATGTTTTTATTTTTGTGCAGGAGCTGGAGGAGAACCTGCGAGAGACTCATGCCACAGCCCAGCGACTGGAGACTCATCTGAAGCAGAAGGAGAAGCACTATGAAGACAAGATAAAGGTAACATGTCAGAACACATAAACTCACTCACACACGTGTCACGAGCGTAGGATGCAATGTGAAATTACAGGAAGCGCACTGTGCTATGTTTAGTGGTCATGCTTCAGCTGGTTTGCCTTGTGTCTGTCCTCTTCACACCAACCTATGTCCTGTTAAGTGATATTTTGGTTCTGGTTATGTGGGCTGCCTGGCACTGAGCAGGTGCTGGAAACCCAGATGAAGGCGGACATGGCCGATAAGGAGATGCTGGAGTCCAGTCAGAGCAAATATGAGGAGGAGGTGCGGGAAAAGTGCAGTATCATCGGTGAACAGAAGGCGGTAAGAACTGACCGGCTTGACACTATTTCAGGCATATTTCACCATTTATCACACTGACACAGATTTTCTTGTTTGGAATAACCTGGGTAGGTCCTTGTCGAGAACACAGTAGTGAGCCCAAACCTGAGCCTAGTTCAAGCAAGTGATGTGAAGATCCAACTGAATGTTTAATTAAAGCACAAGTTATCGTCTCTATCATTTCTATTCAGATCATAAATGCTATGGACTCCAAGATGAACAGCCTGGAGCAGAGAATTGCTGAGCTGTCTGAGGCAAACAAACTGGCAGCCAACAGCAGTATCTACACACAGAAAAACATGTAAGTACTGATACACAAAACATTGTTTTTCCATTCAACCATAGATTAAAAGCATTGAAAAACTATTTTTTCATTAAATACACTATTGTGAATTCAAGGAAAAGCTGTGGCCTTCTATTGTTGTCACAAATATAATATCTGCTTCAACCATAATGCTGTTATAAGATGAACAAAAGGAGCACACAAGAAGGTGGCTTGTACATAATAATACCTGGAAGGTTTGCCGATATCCAGGAAGTGTTGCATGTTCATGTGTGTTGTTGTTTTCAGGAAAGCCCAGGAGGAGATGATTTCAGAGCTTCGCCAGCAGAAATTCTACTTGGAGTCTCAGGCTGGGAAGCTGGAGGCCCAGAATGCCAAACTGGAAGAGCATCTAGAGAAAATGAGTCAGCAGGAGCAAAGCAATAAGAGCCGTGTGCAGGAGCAGGAAACCAGGCTCAGAGAGGTGAGAAGATATTAAAGGGGTCAGGGCAGAAAGTAGGGTTAGGGAAGTGAGATTCGTGGGTGGATAGATTATTAGATACAAGTTTTTACCATCAACAACACACAGTCAAACGTTCAGTCAAGCTGTCCCCTTTGTGCCAAAAACTGTTTCAATACCAAGTCCTTTTTCAGCTGTTTTGAACAAATCTACACAATCAAACTTTGCTTAGCTTAAGTTTTCAACTGGTCAAATCACCCACCAACATCTGGCTTTTGTCTGCACCGGGAATGGATACAGTTAGCATTCCCTCCCGGGTCAGTTGACTCTTCAGTAGACAGAAGGGTTTATCTGTTCCGGCTCCCATCACCTGCGAGGGAATATGACACACTTCTGTTCTTTATTTTGTCAGTCTAGATGTTGACACAGCAATTTTCCTTTGCAACTTAATGTTTTTGTTATGTCTTTTTTATATCTTATACTTATTGGTGTTTTATACCTTAGACACAGTATGCGACAGCAGTTTTCTCTTTGAGTCGTGTGAAATGCAACACTGGCACGACAGCGAGGTGAGAGTGCTTCTCGGTTTCAGGCGTGTTTGGGACATTGAAGATGAGTCACTGGGGAAAAAAACTCAAATGCAAACTCCTCTACTTGCAATGAGAAAGAGTCAATTTCCTTCAAGTGACCCCACTGTATATACATATACTTATTTCATAGGTTACTAATCCTAGCATTGATGTCTGAATCTCTTGTAATTACCAACTTACTTGTTAAAAAACATACAGATGTGTAGTTATAATTGTGTAGTAGAGGGAAAAATCATATTGTTTAAAATTCAATAACATAGAACGCAGCACAATAAATCAAGGTGGACTCCGACACAGTGAGGTGTCAGGTGTAATGCCCTCTCATCCCTGCAGTTGAGTCAAGTCAACATGTCTCTCTCACTGCTCCTTTGGATGAATCCTCTCCTCCTGCTCCCTGATCCTGAATGGCTTCCTTTCTGTCGGCCTTTGCAGATCGGGCTGGAGAACGAGGAACAGAAGCTGGAGATAAAGCGTCAAGTGTCGGAGCTGACCCTGTCGCTGCAAGAACGCGAATCCCAGATCAGCAACCTGCAGGCGGCTCGCCGGGCTGTGGAGAACCAACTGCAGCACGCCAAGACTGAGCTGGAGGAGACCACTGCCGAGGCTGAGGAGGAGATCACTGTGCTCAGAGTGAGAGACAGAGGAAGTAGAGGAAAGATGAACATGATGTCTCTTTAGATTTTACATAATTCACTGAAATCTGTCCCCCTCTGTCTTGTCATATCACTTAGGCACACAGGGATGATATACAACGCAGGTTTGATACCTTGAGAGACAGTTGTGCGGTAAGTTGCTCACCTACTCGCTCACAGTTTATTTTATCATTTTCTCCAGGAATAGATAGTGACATTTTCTGGTGACATTGTGCGTCAGCTGAAGCTTCACACATCCGCACTAACAACCAAGGGTTGACACTCACAAGGGTTTTCTGTCATTCTTGTGTTAAGTTTCCCTGTACTTCCATTTATCACACTCATCATCCTTATTTACTTTTGTGGAAGTGTATTATTTACTCAAACTGTCATCACCTTCGGGCTCCACACTGATGTTTTAAAACTCTCCCAAATTAGTGATAGAATAATTCTCAAATGAGCAGTTTGCTTTCACCAGATCTGCTGGAACAGTAACAGGACGATAACGGCTGTTATCCAAGCATCATGGTTGATGAGGCATCATGGACAATTTTGTATTCATCTACGCCAACTATTCTGTAGCCAGAGGCATTTTGTTTTCTGTCCATCTAATCCATTCTCATGAGCATGATATCTCAGGAACGCCTCAAGGATATTTCAGAGAGCTTATTTTGGCCTGGTGAACAGGATATCTCTTCATGGTGTCACATACTCGACATGACCTTGAAACCCTGTGGACTAGTTTGTCATTGTCTTCCCTACTTAAACCCATATCCTGCTCTTGCTTTATTTTACAAGATTAAATCTTCTTGTTACCATAGCTTCTGATAATGAGGCATCATGTGAGGTCAACCGAATAATGATACATGACGAAACCAATCAAAAGTAGCTGAATCTTATTCAAGCAAGCTATGTTCTTCACCTGTTTAAGTTCTTGTCCCGATCTTACAGTGAATTAAAAGTTGTTTATTCATTTATCTTATAGATATTGAGCGCAGCTGTTAAAGTATGTTTGAATCCCAAAGCTTTACCCTGTTCAAGTATCGTTTTTTGACATTTGCAAAGGTACAGTCACCAACACAAGTACACAACAACATGCAGTTCCTTTTTTAATAGTTCTTAATGTCATGCAGCATTGGATGGTGTCACTGTGGAGCCTGATGGTCCCATTAACCTTGAGAAACAGATTTAGTCTCATTGAGTGCTTTAAAATGAATATATCTTTAATAAACACAGAAGCCACTATGATCTTCCTTTATCCCAATGCCCTTGTTTCGAGATCCACCCACTCACAAACTGTTTAGAGAGCACTTGTCCATAGATCCAGCTGGCCAACGTCCAGGCCAACGCAGACAGATTCTGCAACGAGCAGATCTTGAAATTTCACTCTGTTTTTTGCACTGCTCCTGTAAGACTTGAAACGTCAGTCTCTCTGTTGGTCCGTCTGTTGAACATTGTGGAACCAAACAAGCTGTCTGGATCATTTGCTGAATGTCACATTATTTGAACTTGTATTGACAGACCTTTCCCTAATATTTCCCGAAAATATACTGAGAGAATCCCTGCCCCTCCAAGGTTCAACTATTTCTGTCTTGAAAATACCAGAAACTTTCCTCCTATCCAAATAGACTACAGTGACATTTTTGGCTGCACTACTTAAGACAGTAGAAACACTTAAGTTATGATGAACATGCACCATGCTGGAGGAGCAGGTTCTCGAGCTGGAGACCCTGAATATGACCATTTTGACTGTTTGACAGCTTGGTCATTTTTGAAGTTTTTTTTCGATCACTTTTATTTCTATTTTTCAAATTTTGAATAAAGGGTGTTTTTTCAAATAAATATAAATGCCATGATGTAGAGAGGTTCCAAACAGTTGAATCTACGTGGGCATAGGCCCTGCAAAGTCCAGGAGTGTTTGAAACACAGTGGTGTTATGAGTCATGTTCCACCCTTTTATTAGGATTTTTATATAAATTTGGTAATTTATTTGATATTAAAACCAGCATTAATATATAATATGTCTGGTTGTGTTAGACCATTGCAATATTTAATTCAAAGGACTCCTCTTGGATTCCACATGGTTATTTCAACTAAAATAAAATGATTGCAAATTTTACAGTAGAATGAAGTTGTATCCATATCAGCCGGCCATGCAGTATCCAGATTACAAAGAATGGACTCAAAGTGGTTACATTTAGAAACTGTTTGCAAAGCACCATCAGGTGACTTCACTCTCCACTGCATTTATGCCGCTTAGTCTGTTTGATAGAGAGAGCAGATGTTCCTCTGTATTTTGTGCCATGGGTGTACAGTAAATGTTACATTAGTGTTAGTCAAGGGAATTGCAGAACTGATTTCCTGCCTCTCTAACTAGAGTTTATGTTTGATGTACGCACAGCCCTGACAAATGGTATGATGCTGATTGTATTCAGCAGTTTTGAGGATGCAAAGCTCTGGGAGGGATTTGCTTTAAGTCTGTGAGTTGCTCTATAGATCAGGATGAGAGGTGAGGAGAGTAAATACAGAGGCTTGCCAGATCACCACTTGATCCACTCCACCGCGGACTGTCCCGCCCCACCTTAAGTATTTAGTTGCTACTGTCAGTCCCCGGCCTCGGGGGAGCAGAAGCACTGAGTCAGTCCAGAACAGACAGCTAATTTATGTACTTAAAAGCTTTGCCTCTTTTCCCCACCACCTTGAGTTCTGCGTGGTACACATGTTCTCATGAGAGCTGAGAATCAGGGGCTCTTCACCTCAGCCTCATCAGCCTCTAACCCCCGTCTCCCTGCAGCGTGCACAGTGACCATGGCTGATTAACGGAACACACTGGTGCTGATGAAATGATTAACTGGCTCCTTCCTCCGATTCCTGAATCCTGAGTTAGAAACAAGTAGTAGAGCTGATCACTGCATCAAATCAAAGTAATGCAGCAGTGAGTTTGACTATGGGTTACTTGGGTCAATGGTGGATGAATAATCATACATACAAAGCTATGCCTGTATGCAAGATGTTAGCGAGAACACTAAGTGTATAATACAGTAGAGTGGGATTCTTCTCCTAGATTCTTTTAAACATTTCATGTGTCAAATAGGTGAAGGCTTAAAAAACTAATGTGGAGGTGGTTTCCTTTACTTAAGCTGAGTTTATTCACCCTTTTATTTGCAGAGGAGTTAATCCAACTTTCAGGTGCCTTTATGAACCACAGTCTACTTTATAGTCAAATATAATTCATGTCAAAACAGTCATATTTGTTCAGGGCTTTGAATTAGTTTACAGACAATAGAGAGGAAAATTAAGAAAATGTATGTTGTGGTCAATTAATAGTTGATGTTACCTGGTTGATTCTGTATATTATTGTTGCAGAATCAACTGTATACCGTGCTCTCTTTAAACTTGCATGCCCTGGTTACTCTCGGTAGGTGATCACAGATCTGGAGGAGCAGCTGACCACACTCGCTCAGGAAAACGCTGAGCTGAACCGTCAGAACTTCTACTTGTCCAAGCAGCTGGACGAGGCCTCGGATGAGAGAGAAGACCGCCTGCAGCTCAGCCAGGACGTGGACAGACTGCGTCGGGAAGTGGCCGACCGCGAGATGCACCTGAACAACCAGAAACAGGTACCTGGCTGGTGGTCAAGTTCTGATACATGATATGTTCTTCATCTGCTTATGTCAAAAGGTCAATCATCCAATATTGGTATGCCATGTTGATTTGTGGGTAGAACAGGCTGATACTGGCCTCTTAAATATCTGCCCATATTGTGGTCGAACTCTAGATTTGAGAAGCAAACTGCAGTTTTTTTTATTTAACTCATAGTATCCCTGGTGCTCCAGTAAAGACCCGGCATTTAACTGTAGTTAATAACGTTTTATCACTGGTGGTGATATAGAACAATGTTCTTGCATGTGGGTCCCACATTAATTTACTGATGGCTGTAACATGTCAAGCAACACAGCCATGAAAAGCAGGAAAGAGGAAGACTGCTAGCAAGTGAACAAAGATGTAAAACAGTTCAGGTTCCACAATGATAAAAAAAATTGCGCTTTACTTTCACAACATTTGTTAGACTTGATTTGTTAAACAAAAACATATTTGTCTGCAAGAAATCCGCACAGGGCAAATCTAAAGAGATATAAAAAGAACATTTATTATCATATCCTGCATTCATTGCTCTTTACTGCTCCTTACTGCTATTATTTATGTTGGCTTTATTATCCATTGCACTAATTTATATGTGATACCTGCTGTTCTCCATCCATTCACTCTGTAGAGCACCTTGGACGGACTGCCCCTCCCAAGTAAAACACACACAAACAAACAAAAACCGCTGACTTTCAAATCCAGTCACAACTCAGGAAACAGGTCACCAAAATATCCACCAGTTTTCAAATTTCTGTATGAACGTGCCAATAATAGCAGCTGTCATTGGTTGAACATTTGAAAAAAAAAGAAAAAACCCAGCAGTTGCAGTTTTCTTTCTAAGACAGATGTACTCCTTCCTCTTGTTCCGCTCTCTGTCCCTCTTCCCACCTCCCACTCACACTTGGTCAGTCAGACACCAGTTTGACAGGTGACCCAGACATCTCTCCCAGCCCTGACAGTGTTAAGTGTAAATCAGGCAGCAGAAACCCTGGGAATATTTCAGTATTGTTATGTGCTGTATTCTGGATGCAGGGGGAGAGAGAGTGCGAGCGAGGAGGCTGTGTGATGTGTGCGCTGGCCCCGTGGGAGGAGATGTGTGTGGGAGTCCAGCAGCGCTCTCGGTCCTGATGGTTGTGTAACCACCGATGGAAGTCATAGACGAGGGATGGGGTGGTGTGTGGGAGGGATGTGTCATCCCCATCACTCCCAGGTCGTGTCAGCTGTGGAAGCGTTGGACTAGAGGGCTGCAGTACCAGCACAGGCTATATGTGTCTCCCGGTGCTTTGTCTAAAGCAGTGTGTTGTAAGACATGAAACACAGGGCTTTGTGTAAGGCCCTGTGAATAACACTGAGAAATATTGTGTCAAAACATATCATGTAAATAATCCTACAGCAGCACTGATACTGGTCTTTAACTGATAAGTCTTTTTTGATTGCAGTCTTGTGATTGATACAACAGGTGGATATCCACACTACACAAATCCCATAAATATGAACCTAAAAATGTGTGTTTTAGATGTGGTATAACAGAGGGCTTATTTTCACATTGCTCATGGTCATGTACAAAGATAAATATATTGTGGCAATACTTCAGCGACATCATGACAAAACTTACAGGATTTGACTTTCCAATGGATCTGCTTATTGAGAAATGGAACCACCATCTTTCCAAATCTAAATGTTATTTTAAATGAATAGCTGAAGAAAAATCACATATACTTTTTAAATAACTATAAAATCTTTCTGAAAATTTGGCAGCCCTGTTTGACCTGTATTGACACATTGCCAATGCCTGTATCAGATCATCTGATATAAAAATGTTACCAAAATTGATACATCAATGGTTTTCAGAGTAAACTTGGATTGCTTACATGGCCACCTGTTCATTTATTAATGTTGGAGCCATTCATATATATATATATATTATTTTATTATTTTTTTTCTTCATTTAACTCCTACCTCTTCCTTTTGTGTGACGGTTTGTGTGACGGCCCTTTTTTTGTTGTGATCGGGTCAGGGAGAGGATATGCAGCTGTGTTTTGTTTGTCTTGATAAACCCAACATTTTATATTAAAGCTTTCCAAGTAGGTCTTTTGAGAACAGAGGTTCCTAATAGTTCATCAACAGTTCTAATCTGGTGAACTACACTCCTCTCTCTCTCCTTTATAAATCCGCAGTCTTTTCTGAGAAGTAAGTAATGACTTTTGCTTTCAACCTGAGAAGAATTTCTCATCTAAATCATTTTTTGCACCAGAACCTTGAGACACTGAAGACCACATGCACCATGCTGGAGGAGCAGGTTCTGGAGCTAGAGACCCTGAACGACGAGCTGCTGGAGAAGGAGAGACAGTGGGAGGCCTGGAGGGCGACACTGGAGGAGGAGAAGAACCAGGCTGAGAGGAGGACCAGGGACATCCAGAGACTACTGGACATAGAGAAACAGAACAGGTGATCAACATTCACACATATTTACAACATCAACATGATATTTCTCTGGACATATATCGACTGAAGTGATCTTTAATATCTGCAAAGACAGTATCAGTTTATTTATAATTTATATTGAAAACTGTTTTTGCTTTGAATGTTTCTGTTGGATCTGTATCCCTCTGCCTACACACTGAATACAACAGGTTGGCCGTATTCACTAGGGTTTATCAGAAGGTATTCCGGGAAATATATAAAATTATTTTCTGAGTTTGTGTGGGCAGGGCAATGTGATGCAAAGTGGGTAAAGTAACTGCTTTAGAGAACTGCAACCAGCAGCTCCTCACTTTGCAAGGGTGTAGAAATAGAATATTCAAATAATTACTGTAATAGAAAAAGAGCCAGTAAACACATTATAGTCTCACTCAGAGAGTATACAAAAATGATCAGTGGGAACATGTCATGCTGTATGTTGTAGGCTTCGTTCGGAGCAGCGCAGCTCAGAGTCTCGTCAGGCTGTGGACCAGGCAGTGAAGGAACACAAGGCTGAGATCCTGGCCCTGCAGCAGGCCCTCAAAGACCAGAAACTCAAAGCTGAGAGCCTTGCAGACACTGTGAGCATTTCCACACTGTTTAAGTAGCACTGTACTGCTTGTGGTTAACAGATGTTGCAGCAAATTCTTCCTGCGTTCTCTTCTCAGATGAATGATCTGGAGAAGAAGCATGCCATGCTGGAGATGAACGCCCGCAGTTTGCAGCAAAAGCTGGAGAGTGAGAGGGATCTGAAGCAGAGACTGCTGGAAGAGGTACATTCTCTATTTTCTCACAGACAGACATGTATTATTCATTTTGTTGATTTCTGAGTAGATGAGAAGTAAATACAGCCCCTGCAGCTAACAGCTGACATTACAATGGGTCTTTCTTAAAATGTGTACTCAATAGGAAGGTCACAAGCTCATATTGTGTTTTTCCAGCTTACGATTAATCCACAGTTTGATAATAGTATCTCTGAGTATTTAAACCTTGAAGTATTACTCAACATCCATTAGCACCTCTGAGAAACTGACTGAGCCTCAAACTGATACCTATAAAACAGGGGAGGCTGCAAATGATATCAGAGACTATCATGTAACTGCAGAGGAGCCGCAAGACAGTGTAGCTAACACCGGAGGGTCGTTCACTTTGCAGCGTATAACAGGGTCTACACAGGAGTCACCAGAAGGAAATCAAAGATGCAACCTCATCACAAAAGTCAGCATCTGAAGTCTTCAAACAGAACACATTCCTTGTTATCTGCATCTGGGTTGTGTGGCAGTGGCACAGGAAACACTGCACAGAAAGGGATGGATGTTTCCCACTCAATATCAACAAACCCACTAAAAAGAGGCTGGCTTCTACTTCAGGACAATGATTCAAAGCAGATCTCAAAATCCACCATGATCTAATTCAAGAATCATATACTGAAGCTTTTGGAACGGCCCTAACAGTCCCAGACGTCACTGATATCTGTGGGGAAAGATGCTGTGTGAGCAACAATATCACAGAACTTCAGAGTGAAAATCCTTAAATTGAGAATAAAGACTCTCAGCTGCCTGCAAAAAAACAAGCTGTCATATCTCCCAAACCGGAACTGACTTAGGTTTCCCAGGATTACCCCAAAACTACTCAAACCTTTTTCCATGAAATTGTTTGGAGAGGTGAGGCATGACCCAAGGGGTGCTGATCTGGATAAGGGGGCGCATACGCAAATCTTTTAAATTTTAATTTTCTTTAATACTTGGAGATGGAGCATTTTTTTTATCAGTTTAGGTAAGTTCATGAAATAGAAACGGCACATTAAAATTTAATTAAAATCTCAGTTTAATGTTAGTTTCCTTCACGGGCTGTATTGTTTATTTTTGACTTCAAACATCAACAAAGTACCTAAATATTAGTTGTTCAATTGTTTTTGTGCTTGTTACCTTATGTCTTCATGTTTTTATTCCATGATTCATGCTGTTGCTGCAAATCAAATTACTATTACCAAATATAAACTTGTTTCTCTTGCGTGCGTTGTGTAACAAATGTCAAACCATGCTGCAAGGTTAAGCCGCTGCTATCACCGGAAATAATCAATTGTAAGAAGCTCAAGTGGCAAAGTCACCGAGTGCAAACGGTGACGAAAGAGCGGTTTTATCTCCACAGCAAGAGAAGCTGCAGCAGCAGATGGACGCTCAGAAGACCCACATCTTCCGCCTGACCCAGGGGCTGCAGGACGCCCTGGACCAGACTGACCTGCTGAAAACTGAGAGGACCGACCTGGAATACCAGCTGGAGAATATCCAGGTGCTCCTGCACAGACATGCACATGATAGACCTGTCAATGTAATGTCTATGCACAGAGCTGACACAGAGGATATTAGAAAGTTGAGTTACCACAGTCACATGAATACTATAACTTGGAGCAGATCTTTGTATCATTTGCTGTCTTGTTTTTTCCCCACTTGTTTTGATATTGAAAGCTACATGCACATAC